>NC_134950.1:70903877-70951377 GCF_965638725.1 Aptenodytes patagonicus
ACAGCAATGATGAGAGGAAGGTATTTTTTTTTCCTTCTTCTTCCCCTTTTCCCCTTGGAGCGGGGTGGAAGGTGCAGCGGGAGACAAAGGACCCCTCTGCGAGGGACCCGGCCGCCTTGAAGGAGATGAGTTGTCACCGCTGTGACCTGCCCGCGATGGTGCCCGTTTCCTTGACGTGGCGGGGCTCGCCCGTACCCCGCCGGGGCTGGCAGAGCCTCCCACCGCCCGGCCGGCACCGCAAACTTTCCTTTTCCTACCGCTGCCGGGACCTCCCAGCCCCTCCGCTGGGAGAAACGGGGAGCGGGGGGGCGGCGGGCCGAGGGCTGGGCGTTTCTTGCCCCGACCCTCCCAGCCCCAGTGGGACTGCCCGGGGGCCGCTCTGCCCCACGAGTCCGGCCCGCAGCCCGCGGCGGGGCTGGCGCTCCCGCTCCGCCGGGACGGGGGGCCAGGGCGGGCCGCTGTCCCCTGGGCCGGGCCCACCCGAGCGGAGCGGCCCGCGGAGGGGCACGGAGCCGCCGCCCCCAGCCCAGCCCTCGCCGCCGCGGTCCCCGCCGCCCGGGAGCTCCGTCTTTGTGCTGAAGGGCCGGACGGGGGCCGCCGAGCTCTTCCTCAAGGGACGGCACGGCGCGGCGCGGCACGGCACGGCACGGCACGGAGGGGGCCGCAGACGCGCAGGGCCGCTGCTTTTCGGATGCAAGCGTTTGGCGGGGGCGGGAGAGGGGGAGGGAAGAAGGCGGGGGGGCACGGGTGTCTCTCCTTCTCCCGAGCCCAGGGCGAGAGCCAGCTCCTAAGGTCCGCGCCCCTCCGCGGGGCTTCGCGCCCCCTCTCCGAGTTTGCAGCCGCGGGTTCAGCCCGACACCACGGGTCCCGCCGGGGACTGGCCGCCGCTGGCGCGGAGGGAGATGTCTCCCCTCCTGCAAACGCCCCTGCGGGGTGTCTCTAACCCCGGCCAGCCCTTCCCTCCCCGCGCTCCAGGAAACCGCTCCGTCTGAGTTGGTTAAACTTCCTTCCCCCATCAGTTGGTAATAGCGAGCTTTCCCCCTTCCTATGCCTAACAGCGAGAGGAGGACCTCCCCCCCCTCCCCCGCTCCAAAATCTCACCCTCAAAGCGGGAGAGCGACCCTCAGACAAAAATGCACCGCCGTAACAAAGCTGAGGGGGGCTTGAAAATTGCAGCGGTGTTTTGCGAATGGAAGTGTCACATTACAAGGGCTGCAGGTAAATAAAGGTGGGATAAGGCACCGACGCTGCCGAAATCTTCTTAGCGCTTTAGATCTGGGTGGAATGTGTATCCAGAAAAGGTTTCCACTTGGAGGCTTAAGAAATGTGAGTCATCCCCTCCCCCACCCGCCCCCATCCTGCTCAGATCTCTTCAGGGAAAAAAAAGGGGGGGGGGAAAGTCTCGCTTTTCTATCAGCCCAGCATCTTTTCGGGGCGAACTTTGGTATTCTTCACCTTGCGTGGAAATAGAGCAAAAAAATACAAAGTGCAGGTTACCTGTAACGGTGACTTGGGGGGGGGGGGGGGGAGAAGAAACAGGACAAAAAATATAAAGGAAAAAAAGAAAAGAAAGGAAGGAAGGAAGGAAGCAAGGAAGGAAGGAAGGAAGAAAGGAAGGAAGAAACCCGCCCAGGACGGGGAAAGTTGCAAGACCGGGAGGAGAGCTTTGTTTCTCATCTGCAAAGTTCCCGGCGCAAGGATGAGCAGGGTCCCGCGAACGCCATTAATTATGCACAATTCTGATCAGTAAACGCCAATCCCTCACCGCACGATTCCTGCTCCTGCATTGGACATTGCCCATTTTTCTGACGGTTTATTAAGTCACTTTAGTAGGCAACCTTTCAAAGCCCTTTTTAATTTTTTTCCCCCTTGTGCAAGTAAGCTGGGACCAGAGCTGCTACACTAAGCTACTTAGCTTGAAAATCAGTTTAGTGAAGGTCTGGGAGATTCTGGGTTTATTTTCCCCCATACAAGACCTATAGCGGGAGCTTAATAACAAAAGTGCGAAAAGAACGAAACTGTACCGAAAATTACAAACAGCAGCAGCAGCTGCCAGAAGCACCTGGAAAATCTTTCCCTAAACCCAAGACCTAAACAGTCAAAAAGGTTGGTATGATCAACCCCCCTACCCATAAATTAGCTTGGAATTGTTAAGGGATGGAATAAAATACTGTTTTCCGAAAAAGTAATTTTAAACATAATTCGGGAAAAAACCCCTCTTCTTTTTACTCTCCCCCCCCCCCCCCCGAGATCTGTGTTTTAGTTGCTCGAATGTCTCCCTAACTTTCGGCAAAACCTAACAAAAAGGAGTGCGGTGCCAACTCATTAGCCGAACAGCGTTTTTAAAGACGATAAACAGTCACGTAGCAAGAAAGGATTTGAGCTCAGAGGGAAAAGCAGAGTCACCTTCCCGTCGGAGAGCGGATGCACATCTGAAAACAGGCGGGAGAGAAATGTATAGCAGCGCTGGGTATAATGTGATCATACCTAAGGTAATCGCTTAAAATAAATTGTACACTGTTTAAAGTAGATCGACCTAAATGGCCACGCTCAAATAATTCAAAAATCACTGGGCAGATAAACTTCTCCTTAAAGAGCCTTTCTTGAGAAGGAGTTTGCTAAGAGAGTGCGATCCTTCCAGTTTCTTAAGGCGATGCATCCACTGCCAAGAGATTTTCTCTGCATTATTAACAAACCAGTTTAGATAGGGGTCCGATAAGAAATGCAAATCCAGACATAGGGGTCGCTGCTTGGCCGAATTTTAACTAAAGGCTGGTTCTGCAGGAGTTGACTAAAGGGTATGTTTGCGAAGAGGATATGTGAAGCTTTAACACTGACTCTACTACAAAAATGAAGTCAGTGATTTTGATCTGCTCCAGATGTCCTAAGAGTGGATATTGCAGTGCTGGGAATCCGCACCAAATATCTGAGGGCACTGATGGTAATCAGCGCAACACATCAGCCAGGGGGGACTGGCAATTGTGATAACCTGCTGCAAATGTGCAGGGCTGGAGATGGCAGTGATAAACCGCTGAAAATATCTTCAAATGGAGATGACAGAGATGTTGAAAGGAGACACCTAACTATGGGGAGAATAGGATACTAAGCAGAGCACAATCTGAGCGTGGAGTTCAGACATTTGCTAGTCTGCGGTTCACCCGTGTAATTTCCACAGAGATACACGCGTTTGTGCGCCGTCTCTGCGTGCAGACACACGCGCGTATGGACCTGTTAGTAAAATTCGGGGTTTACGCGGCGTTGATAATAAGATCTACCAAAAGAAAGGGAGGCTTAATCGCTAAAGCGCCTTGTTTGTGGCTTGAGAAGAAAAGTTTTCATTTAATTCTGTGACTGCTTTGAAACATCCTGGTAACGATTTCTCTTGCAAATCCTCTCTTGATTTTCAGCTCGCACCGGTAATAGACGAAGAAATTTAAGATGATCTACTCAGTTAATAGTCTGTTTCAATTTTCTTTCCCGTGGAAAGAACGTGCGGGGGGGGGAGGGGGGGGGGAGGGGAACGACGACTTGGGGGGAAAGGGGAAAGTGCCAAAAAATAGATTATCCGTATGTTGCTAATTTTCTGACTGTTCTCAGCAGGTAGTTTCACTGACTTTTTTTTTCTCGCTGTCTTTTTTATATGTAAGTTTAAAATAACTCTACCATGTTAGGTATCAATCCTATACATTTTAATGATACATCTGTGCAGGACTGAATCCATTAATTTAATATATCTCGCCTGGATTCTAATTATGCACCGACTGTCGACTATTTGCATCAGTTGACTGAGTTTTCATTAAGTGTATTATATCTGATTTAGCATGGGACCGTGTTTCATTTGACGACGTGTCCTTTTTTGGGGTGCCGGTAGCATGGCTGCGGCTCCGCAGGACCTTGGCGTTGGTTTCCTCCCGCTGGTCACCCGCTGCCAGGCCCCGCCGCCTCCGTGCGTCCGTCCTGAGCGCTTCTCATCAGCCCTGATTTATGAGCCTTGTTAAACACTCATTATTACTTTGCACCTTTATTCCAGCAGGGTCCGGGAAACAACCCCACTTTGTGACAACAGGGCATGTGTCAAACAATTATAGGCGGAGAGGTGATGTAGCTCTGGAGCGCCGCATTCCCCCCTCCTCCCCTTCACGCCCAGCCCGAGGAACATTTCTGTTAAAAAAAAGGTAAAAGGGGGGAAAAAAAGAAAGAAAGAAAAAAAAAAAACCCTCACTCTCTTTTTGTAAATTTAAACCGCAGCAACAGCAGCCTTCAGACCTCCAACCGTGCAAACGAATGGTTTGGTTTGTCCAAATAAGCACAAAGTTGCAATCAGGGGTACCTGGTCGATTCCCTGAATGTGAACATGTACATATCCACAGTACAGGCAGTACAGGAAGGAATCCAAGTCTGAGCAGCTACAGCGTTTGACTGTACTCAGGGTAACAGCTAATAAGGCGTTTACAAAGATTATGTTATTCAGAGAGAGAGCATTTTAAAAACATAAAATCTCTCTCTCTCTCCTTTTAAATTAAATTAAGATAAATTGATTTTTTTCCCGATACCTTGGCAGTGACTTTTTATTAATCCTTTATCAGTCCACCTCAGTTGCAACATACATTTATTTCTGATAGCAATGTGAACACACAGATGCTCTCTTCCTTAGTGCTTTTGCAAATGAATTGCTAAAGCCATGCACACAGGCCTATACGAACAAGCACACAAATCTATAGAATGAATCATCTGCCTCCCTCTGTATCTATCTGTCCGTCTCTCTGTCTACCTATCTATGAATATTTTATGAGCCTGAACTTAATTAACAAAATAATTTCCATTTTGTCTCCAAAATGATCAACAGCAATTATGTGAGATTTTTAAGGTTTATAATTTTATGTCACCAGACTGGTGCTTGGGGGCAGAGGCACAATTGCCGTGCCAGCTGCAGTTGTATTTATTTGTTTTTCTGTCTTGTTCCTGTAGGGCTGCATTATGCAGTTTTTAATTAGTTTGTGTTTGTATTTCACCTATCCCAAATCAATGCCATCCTGGAGCAATGCAATGTAAATTCCTGCAGTACAGGTGTAGCTGCTAGCTCTGGAACACTAGGAAACTCATGTCTTACAAATGAAAGCAGTGAATGCCATTCAGCCGAACTGTCAGCTTTAAACAGCCAAGAGGAAGGAGATCAAAGCAGAGAGCAGGAACTTCTACTCTCCAGATTAGTCTTTATGGTTTGAACGCCTAATGCTATTAAAGGGAACCAGGACATACAGCGCATCGTTGGCTACAAAGTTACTTCTAATTTTGCTAAAGTCCTGCCTCATTTTGGCCAATGTAAGCCTTCAGAGCATTTCAAGATGCACTGTTTCCTTTGAGGCCTAGTAGCTACTCGTCTGAAATTATGCAGAACTAATACCTTCAGAGACACATTTCTGTTTGTGCACATATTTATATAACTTATCGCCTTTTGAAAGATAATTTTGATTTCCTCCTAGGTGCCACAAAGTCTTTTAATAGAACTCGCAGCAGTAAAACCTGAAATTCTAGTATCTCCAGACATGAAAAGTCCCTTTATGTTGTGTTTGGTGTCTCTTCTTTCTTGAAATGACCTCTGTACGGTGGTGTATAAATCTATTATTCCAGTCACTGGGGAATTCTTTTAAAGCTTTCTTTTTTTTGTCAGGAATAAGAGATCGTTCATCTTTAACTAGGCCACATAGAAATTATGATTCAACAGCAGTGTATATTTAATTAGAGTAATCTCACTTGAATTTAATTACCTAATGAATTATTTGTTTAAAAGGTAAAAAGGCTTGTTTGCCAAGTACAGTGCAACCCACTGATAAGAACTTCCGTTATAAGAACATTAATATTAAAAAAAAAACATTCTATGGTTTTATATTTTAACTCTTTGGTTCTGCCAGCCGTCGGTGGCACGCCGAGCCCGCTACGATTAGGGCTCCGACCCCGTCCCTTCGACTGCCCGCAGCGAGCCCCCGCAGCCCGCCGCCGCCCACTCGCGTAAGTAACGCGCCCCACCGCGCCGCCCCGTGCCGCGGCAGGCGGGGAGGGGGGTGCGGAGGGAGGGACGGAACACGGGCGGCTTTGCCGGGTGAATTTCGAGGCGAAACGCCGGCGCCGGCGCCACTCACCAAGCGGCGGCGGGGCCGCCCGGCTGCCGTGGGGAGCGGGGCTGCGCGCCGCTCCGCGCCCTGCGCGCCGCCGGGCAGCCGCCGGGCGCGGAGCTGCTCCCCAGGGCTGCTGTGCCCTCCCCGCAGCGCCGTGCCCGGCGGAGGTCCGGGCCGGGAAGGTGTCAGAGCGCGGAGCGTCAGGCTACAAAACAGTCATCTTCTTTATTTTTTTTTTCTTTCTCCCTTTTCCCCCAGTCTTGTGGACGGTGCAGCTAATGACAGTCCTTTGATTATTTATGATTCTTCAGCCAAGACAACAAAAACTGACCAGCCTCTGCCCTTGACCTTTCTCCTCGGTTCCCAAGTTTTCCAGCTACCGCATTGTTTGTTTCCAAGATACAACGCACACAGTGCTGAACTGCAACACTTGTCAGAAGATTCGTCTGAAAGCACCACAGCTAGGGGATTATCCGCCTCAAAAAAACCCCAACAAACCCCAGTGTTTTTTTTTTTTCTTATGCAATAGTGGGAAGCTCTGCTTGATGTATTCTACTGACCTGCTGCAGAAAAACTGGGTCCAAAAAAACCACCTTTTTTTTGTTTTGTTTGTTTGTTTTCTTCTGCGCTGGGAACTCTTCTATAGCGTTTGGCAATGGGACCTCTCGAAGGTACCACTGTGCGGCAACCTGTCGCTCACACCGAGAACTTTCGGTCTGCCCTCCCTCCTTCCCCCGAACACAATGAGGCCATCGGCAAGGCCTGAACCGGAGGGCGGGGAGCAGCGAGGGGTCGGACCGGCCTCTCCCCCCCCGCCCCCCCCCCCCCCCCCCCCCGCAGTGATGCTCCGGCACCAGGCAGGAAGCCCGATCGCTGTCAGGATAGGGAACAGGCGTTAAACCGTGTCTCTGGAGGTGGCGAAGGTGATCAGGGGATGCCAAACATGAAGGGGTATTTCTGCCTTTTACCTACCTGCCAAACATTTCTGCTTGCGGAGCACCAGCAGGAGGGAAAGGGGAACGTGTGTATACTTAAGCCGTGGGCAGGGAGGGTGAAAGAAGCAGCAAGCTTAAAACTGAGCTTCAACAATGTCGAGGCATCAGTTCCAGCCAAAGCTCTGTTCGGGTGTCCCTAATGGGTGGCACTGAAGCTCCCGGTCGGGCAGTCCTGCAGCGAAGGGCCGCACCACTAATTAGCCTGTGGGTGCGCAGACGTACCGCACACGCAGAGGCGGAGCTGGAGGGGTACCCACAGTTCAAAACACCGAACCCGCCTGCTCGGCAGGGAAGTGTCCCCCGCTCCCCCTTCGCCCCCCGGTAGGAGGTAACCCGCCGCTCGCCCCGCGGAGGCGGCGGGGGCTGCGAGCCGCCGGGAGCCCCGCTGCCGCCGGGCGAGGGTGCGTGGCCTCCGCGCACCCCCCCCCCCCCGGCCCCGCGCAGCGCCCTCGCCCCGCTCCTGCGCCCCTTTCGACGCCGGCGTTTGAAATGAAGATGGGCCGTCTACGGTTTCCCCAAGAGTTGGCTGCTTTGCTGCAGGCATGCCTGCTCAAGTCCTCAGTCAATCGCAGAGCAGCTTGCGCAGCGCTTAATTACACCCCAGCGCAGCTGGGCTCGGCCCCAGCCAGAGCGGTCGTGGGGAAGCCCGGAGAGCCCCTCTCGGACTGCAAAGTCAACGCGCGGTGGTCTGGGGACGCGCTGGACGTCAGGCGGGAGAGGAGTGGCGGAGGCGAGCCTCAGTCTTTGCCGTTCTCCGTCTTCTCCATTTCAGGGTGGGGATCCTCATTTTTTTTTTTCCATGATTTTTGGAGGCCTGCTGAAGAGCAGCAGCTTTATGCACAGGTTGCACAACCTACTGGCACCGTGGCAGCACTGGAGCTTACCCCCTCGCCAGCACCTCAACTCCTATTTCTTGGTGCCAGAAGTGTTTGGGTCTGACATCTGTTACGCACTTTCAGGTAAATATGCCAGATCCTGAACCCAAGAGTAGCCGCGGGTCTGTTACAGTGAGAACGGCATATTGACTTCAGAAAACCTCAAACCTCACAATTACATAAAAAATGTTTAAGACATTCAAAGCTGAGACTTTCATATCTTACAGCAAAATTATCACAATATCTCACTATTTAGAGGCACATAAATATGTTTGTCTCCTCTACTATGTGTCATTTGCACGCAGTATTATTAGAATCAACTGGCAACTCCACTGAAATGTTTGTAACGACTTTAAGATATTACGGGAGTTATAGATCTGTAGGCCTGGCATTTTAATTCTTGAGGGCCTATGCTTTTCTTAACGTTATGAGTGCAGTTGTCACAGCACATCTACGTAATGTAGTTTACTCCTTTAATTTTGATAACCAAATACATATATTAACAGATCAGATTTGGCTGTGTGTTTTTATTCTTACCCCCTTTGGAAGATGTATGCATTTCCAGCTGTATAATTTCAATCATGTAGTTACGGTAGGACCAACTATTAAATAAATCTTAGACTGGAACTTGTTGAATTAAAATTCCTTACAAAAGCTCCTTAGATTCTTTTTAATATTCTATAAACAGCATAATTTACAATGTCATTCTATCTCTTCTATAGCTTTCTTCTAACACTTCAGCATTAATAGCAGTTGGTGTATTTTCTTTCTTTGCTTTCTTTTTCCTTAGATGTATAGTCACTCTTTTTGCTAATGTAATTGACTTACGTATCCATTGAAGTGTGCTGCATTTTAATGATGACTTTTTGTTTTACCCAATACTTTTTAATAAGATTGTTTGGATCGTATTTTAAGGACAGGTGTATGCTGCTCTGGTTTTTAACGCCCAATGTAGACCTGGGCAAGATTTTTGCCTGTGCACAGATTTGCACTCAAATCAGACTATACATTTTTACGCATTTATACACTTCCACACATTTTCAACTTGACTTGACTTTACTTTAGGCTTACTACATTGTAAGTAGCTTCCCCCTTCTGCTTCTTTCCTCTACATTAATATGCTAAAGTCCATGAGGCCCATATCCCTTTTATATTTGTTCTTTCTAATAACACAAGAGTATATTTGAATGGCAACACAGTTTGAGCTTGGCCTGTATCAAACAGCACTAGTTCATCAAAAGCATTGCATCAGGATAACAGTGAGACCAGAAATAAAGTGGATTTAAAAAAGTAATAGTATGAATTGAATTTCATTTACATTGAATGAAAATACTTCTACTGAAACACAATATTATGAGGAAATCCTTCATATGTGGTTCTTAGAACAAATATTGACTGGTAGACTAATAATACAGTTTTTCTTAACAAGAAAGTTAATCATGTGCTCCACTGAATTATTGGTCTAGATGCTGTAAGAAACAGGAAACTAGACTGTTCAAATTTTTTTAGGCCTGGGTCTTTGTGGTAGTTAAATCACTGTGGCAATGAGTAGAACTCAGCGTGCAATCATGAGCTGCATCATTGTACTCTACAAAGTAGCAGTGAGTTTATTTTATTGATTCACTGCAGCTTTTTTCCCCCCAAAACTGCTGTTCCCCATCTCTCATGTTTCACTTTACTTATGCATCATACTTCCCTGCCAGAGATGGCAATTTTTAGGATTTTGCCTGGGGTTGAGAACACTCAAATAATAATGATAATATCACATCCACTGTTAATTCTTCATGCATAACTAGACTGCTTCAATTTACAAGACATTTTATACAATATGGATAGATATATTTTTCTTTTTTTTTCCCATGTGTATTCTACTGCTTCCTCATATGTTTTGCATTGTTCACAGACAAGATAAATTTTAGAAGTCTAAGTCATGATGTTCAGAGACTTACAGACATTATTAAGAACAGTAAGGAATTATGAGCATTTATAAACACAACAGGCCCAAATTAAGACCCTCAGTTCAGCAGCTGGAAGCTTTTTGGGGTTAATTACTACACGCAAAGAGAAAACATGCGAGGAACTATGTACTCAATATATTCTGCACCCTCAAGTTAAAGAGGTTACCAATGGAGTAGAATATTGGTTAGCTTGAGTATAGATAGTGGAACCTGAGTTGAAGCTTTTTATTGTGTTCACCTATGTCCATAAGTTCAAATATTTAACACCTGGATGCTTTTTGAATGCCACGGGATACTCCAATAAAGTCAGATACAAAACAAATCTAAGCCGAGAGGATGTTTTGAAGACAAGGAAAGTAAAAGGCCATATCCTGCAGAACTGGGCTGATAACGGGCAGGGAAATATTTGCTTTTCTGTTTCACCTTTTATTTATTTCCCCAGCTTTTCCATGAGGGTCAGAGAGTTAGACAACAACATGGTCATTCAGCAGTTCACAGGTGTTTTTCCTCTCTCTCTCATCTTGTCTCAGGCCAACAAGTGCAAGCATTTGCAGTAGTTCATACTGTGCTGGCATCACCGCTGTAATTGCACTAACCCAGAACACTGTTGCCATAAACATTTCTATACTAACCTTAATAATTCTAATGCTTCGTGGAAGCAGTCTTGGTGCAGTTGCATTGATATAGTAGATACTGCCAGCGTAACTCACAATAATCTCGCAATCCTTACAAAGCCTGCTCTGTGCAATTTCCTTCTACTTCACATTATTTACTTGGTCTAAACTACTTGCTGTTTCATATAGTGATGAATACCAGTTCATTTAGTTCAAATAAAATAATCTCTTCAGATATTGATTGGTGCTCTGACTAATCCCCACTTCATGAGTCCATCTTGGGACCTGTTAGGAAGTTTCCCCATAATGCAGTGCTACTGCATGACTGAACAAACTTCTGTGTTAATATAACAAATTTTCACTTACACAGAGGTTTGCTGTGGATTTCTTACATTGTGACAAGTTTATACACTCTTTAAAACCATGATAAGCTCTATGGGTATAAAAAGGACTTTTCTAGTAGAAACTGGAGAATTCAATGGAAAAGACTGGTCAAGAGCCTTTGACATCTCAATTCCACTGTTGTTTTGTTTGCTTGTTTGCTTTTGTTGTGAGTTTTTGTGACTGCAGCACTGCCTTGACGTCCTGGGAGCAGGACAGCCTAATTATTCTCGTTCGATAGGGCACAGAAGCAGTAGAATAGCCTTTCTTGGGGGGAAGGAACAACTCAGTGTTGAGAAGGCTGTTGGGCCCCCATATCTCCACTGACCAACAGAGCTGTTAGAAATGTCAGTATGCTGACATCTAAAACTTGGATCCTACTACTTACTTTATTTTGGGTGCCAGTCTTTCTTTCCTAACTCAGTATACTTTATTTTTCATTATTCTTTTTTACATCTTCTCATCTTGCTTTCTTATTCTTTGCCCATTCATTGCCACTTTTTTCTTTCGTCTCCATCTCCCATCTTCCATGTTCCTATTTATCCATCTCCCCTGGCTCAGTCTTGTCAGCTCCATGTTTGACCCTACATTAAAACCACTCTTGCTCTTTCAGTTGTTTTTATTAAAAGCAACATCTCTATATTCTTCCTGTTTATCTGTACTTGATAGTTGGTAAAGATTTCAGACAAGGGATTGGCTTTCTGCATGTTTATATACTGCTTACTCCATCTGAGACCCTAAAACCTAAGCAACAATAAAAAAAAAAATCATCAGTTTTCCACTGATGCGCCTACTCTGCTTAAAAATGAGAAGTTCAAGCAATTAGGGGCTCACGTGACTCCTCATGTAACTACAGTTGTGTGACTAATTATGCTACCCTTTTCACTTCACTAAAACTTACACTTGAAAGAGCATGTATGTATGTATGCAGGAGTGAAAAACATTTCTGGATTTGTTTGCTTTTGTGTTCCCAGCAGTTGCTTATTAATATGAACATGTTGTGGAGAAAAAGATGGTGGCCTGTGGATGCAATGTGACCTTCAGCCAGAGCTGATATCAAGTAACTTTACAGTTTGGCGTCTGACTGAAGTGCATGATGAGAAGAGAGAGTTGTGTTTGTTCAGCCAAGAAGAACAGGCTAATGGGAGATCTTCTTGCTGCCTTCAGGTACTTACTAGTAAAGTGTAAAAAAGATAGAAACAGGCTTTTATTAGAGGTGGCAGGATGAGAAGCAGAAGGCATAAGTTGTTATACGGGAAATTATGATTAGACACCAAAAAAAAAAAGCAAAAGGGGAAAAAAAAAAGCAAGCCGTAAGTGCCCAGAGAGTCTTTGGACTCACCATCCTTGAAGATATTCAAAACTGAAGTGGACAAGGCCCAGAGGAATCTGACGTAGTTGGACCTGCTTTGAGAGGAGGGTGGAATTGGACGACCAGCTTTCCAACCAAAAATATTTTATGATTTTTTAGCAGTTGAACTCATAGCACTGTAAGAGTGGAGTAAACATCCCTGCCCATGTTACAGGGCCATTTGGGGCAGTCTACAAAATATGTGGCAATAATACATGTGGCTGTAATGCATCAGTTGTATTGACTACAGATACATTTATTTCACAGCTTTGAACTCTCGTCAGAATGCACTGTGTAACAGCACTGATACTCCTCTCTCTTATGGGTGTATAGTACAGCTTATACATAGCCATGATAGCTAATAAGATGCTGTCTGATACAGTGAACAAGCCACACTAGCAAGCTAGAGAGGTCTGGCAAGCACTGTGCCATCTTTATCAGAAAGCTTTTTCTGTGTCCAGGAAAGAGTGGAAAGGAGAGAGAAAAGAGTGAGCAAGACCTGAGGAACAGTCATCATCCCGCTGATTAGCTGACTTTCCGACCCAGCTGGTGTTTTAATGGCCTGCTCCAGGGGATATACGAGAAGTAGACTTGCATGTAGATGTGCAGGATAGCACTGTGAGAAAGTAGAGCCGCCAGTTATTATCATGTACTATACTTCTGAGGATGAGTACACAAATAAGGGTACTTCCTAGCTGAAGAGCTTTTGTCTATGGCCAGGCTAACACGACGCAGCTCTATTGGCTTGTGGCCTCCCAGGAGAGCCTCTTGGCCCATTCCAAGATTAAGAACCTTTGTCATTTGTTACAAAATAACAAAGAACAAAGTCACTGAACATAAAGTGCATGGGGAGGAGCAGGAATGGCTTTAAATGGGTTTTGTAGTGTTGAAATGGAAGTGTTCTCTGACCTTTCTTAATCCTAATTATTGTTTATGAAAGAACAAGTGCTGCTAAATAAATGATATACTCTTAATTGTGGAATTAACTGTAATTACATGCCATTCTGAAATATTTCATAATTTTGTAATTGCTTAAAGTGTTGGTATTTAGTGAACATAATTTACAGTAATTACTTTCTTCTTTCTTTGTCTAACCAATAATCATCTTTGTAATAGGTAATAGAATCATGAACCGAACAAAACTGTACACGTAAGTGTTCAAAACATTTCTATTTGTCTTTTGTTTCAGTAGGAATCCAAAACAAAGTTAATCTGATCAACGGGGATCAATAGAAAAGTGAGTGAAGATTCTTATTTCTTTGAAGCCAGTGAAGGCAATGAAATAATCCTCCTAAACAATGAGGGCCTTTAATTCAGAGTCTCGAACACTGAAAGGCATTGTGAAGTGGGATTTGCAGTGTTTCTGGTTTTAATTTAAACTGTACAAGCAGGTGCAGTAATAGGAGGTGAATTACTCTTATTACATTGTTGCAGTACTATAAGACAAAAACCACAGAAAAGTCCCAGACCTGATTTATTAATGACTGGAATAGTAAAAAAGTCTTAGAAGAGCTTCTTTCTGCCTTACCCTCCATGTCCCCACCCCCAGTTTTAATGTATCTATCTTCTTCCTTTCTTTGTGATTTGCTTGGGTCTACACGCTAAAGGACAACTACGTACTTGGGACTCTGCACCCATGTGAGTTGGCCACCTCTGGAAGCAATGTCAGCCAGTTCTTCAGCCTCCTGCTACTTGATGCCTTCGCCTGAAATGCTGAGAGTGGACTGGGCTGCAGAGGCCCCTTCTGTGAATTTTTGGGGCTGAGGAACGCGTAAGACAATACGGGACGGGTCCACCACCATGAGTCACAGGTGGTTGGTTCATCAGGTGGGTAACACACAGCCAGCGGGGCAGGGACTTGCCAGCCAGGACCCTGTCCCACCGTTCCCAAGCGAGGGGAGCAGGGCAGGCCCAGGAGTGGCAGCGTGGGTCAACTGAGAGTCCAGAACACTTGGCATCACTTGGTGATGAGGCAGGTCCAAGGAATGTAAGTTGGCAAAGCAGGATCAGGTCTGGTGGCAGCAGCCAGGGTCCTACTCAGCCCAGTGACCACCAGACAGGTCCCGCAGTGAGGTGGCAGGTCTGAGGTCAATCTGGGAAGTCAGCCCATGGGTCAGGGTCCAGTCCAGCAGAGTGCATGGCCGGGCATGGCTGTGATGGACCTGGAGACAGGCACACCTACAGCATAGCTCACGCAGGGATTGATGGCCCTGGGCTGAACTGAAACAGGGGCCCTGGGCCATGGGCAGGGGTGTGGGGGGCCACCCAGCTGGGGCTATTAAAGCCTATTAGCGTCCTCAAGACCTTGATAAGCATCTGGGACAGCAGCTGATCAGTATTCTGAGACCAGGAGTAACAGGTGGATCTTTGCTGTATTTGCAGTATTGGACAGAAGACAGGATGCAAAGAGGGGCCCTCTGGCTCATGCTAAGGCAGCAAACCAGGCTGGCCAAAGGAGATCACAAAGGACTCCCGTTATGCTCAAGCTGATGGCAATGCTTTTATGGACAGCAGGAGGGTGATGATTTCACTGTCTACATTTCTGTCTACTGTTCAGGCTTGTGAAAATGCACCATTAAGTTGTTTGGGGTGAAAAGAGTGATTTCTTAGTAATCTTCTCCTGACTTCTACCTCTTCTCCTCATTCCCTTACTTCATGTTCAGTTAGAGTCTAGTTGGCAAAGAAAATATTAATATTAAATATTTATATTTACATTCAATATTTTCTGTTCCATATCTCTTACAGAAGGAATTGAGAATTGATTGATTGTTCTCTGTGTCTTGATCTTTCACTTTTTTGGTCTGTCTTTCCTTTTCTTGTAATGTGAAAGGAAGTTCAACTTTTGAACCTTGGGTTAAAATGTTTGTCTTGGCCTTAGGCTGAACTTGCTGATTTTTATACTTTATGCTTTTGTTTGTAGAATCTCGGAAGGTATAGATGGGCAAAATCAGGCTTACTGTGGGTTCACAACTTTAATCGTGATGACTGCAATCATTGTGAGGACCATTTCAAACGTATTTAGTTCACATGTTGTCTTTGGAGTTTTCTGCCTACCTGCAAGAAAAAATACTGTCATCCAACCCACCTACTTCCAGGAACTCAGGGACCCACAACCATCAAAGCTGTCACATAAGATTGGTTTCATGGCGTTGGGGGGAGAGGCATAATGCCAGACTGCTGTTCTTATCTTCAAATAGCATCTCCCTGAATAAGGTCCTCTTTGTTTCAGGAGCCATGGGTGTGTTTTGTATGCACTGTTCATTTATTTTTTCAGTTGCATGTTCAGAGATAACAAGGGTTGCACTAATTGCCTAAATAAGATTTGGAATTTAACAAATTATAATGTTCAATAACATAATTTTCTTTGACAAAAACAACACAGGTAGTGCTTTCCTAGTCTGACAGCACTGGGAACTAGAGCTGATTCAGAAGTGCAAGAATGAGATTCTAATAGCGTAAGAAAATAAAAAGTGCTATTTATCACTGTTTCAGTGTCATCAACTTGTTATTTTTATTGTTCTTCAGAATAATGGGATTTATTGAAGCAGTTTATCCTCAAGTCACGTGATACATATTATGCATGAAGAACGAAGAGGATTCTAAACAGCAAAACATAAAAAAGCACCTTAAATTTAACAGAAATCCACAGCAAGGAGAGCTACACTTTAAAAACTATGCTATTTCTATCTGGAACAAGCAGAAAACAAGTACATATGGAAAGAAAAAGTTCAGTTATTAAAACCACACAAATCAAGATATTTGCATAGTTACTGCCACACTCAAATGAAAGAAGGTAATTGTGTATATGAATGATTTTCAACAGCTGTCTTTGGAATCAAATAGAGAATTAGATAAACATGCTGGCTGCTATGCATCTGGGATATACACACCGACACTCAATATTCACAAATCGCTAAATGGTTGTTGGACACCTGAAATTCTATTGATTACTAAAGCTCAATAATGTCTGAAAGACTTGTTCAAAAGAGCAGGCAAGCAAACAAGCAATTACATGGTATTGGGACTCTTAACATATACAAAATTCACTACGATAAGAGCAAACATTCTGACCAGATAAATAACCTTAGTTCAGCATGGCAGCAGCCATAACAGGAAACCTTTCAAATGGTGATTACATAAAATTAAGGATGATACAGTGAAAAAGAGTATTGTAAATCAGACAGCAGGGAATTTCAAGGATCACAAATCCTTGCCTAATATAAATTACAGTAATAAATTCTAGCATGGATTGTTTCTTTTATAACAATGGTTACCAAGAAAATAGGAACTGTGAACTAAAATTCCAGGACATTTAAATCATGATAGTCCCTAGAAGTTTAATTGTTTTATTTAGTTTCCAGCTTGCTGAAAGCTGAACACAAGCAATAGATATAAAACTATTTGATTGTATTAATTAATGTCTGTTTGCTTAGATTTTATCTTGTCAGCAAATAACACTCAATGTAGTTATTATGGTAACTGGAAATAAATAGTTAACTTTATTACTTCTCTCATAGATTTTTAGCATGACCCTAGTGACATACATTCATGTATCAAGAATTCCACTGAAAACTGTGGAAAGATACCAGTATAAAACTGGCGTGTGAGTCAGTCTCAGCACTTGGCAGAGGTTATTGTCCCCTGGATCTTCTCATTATTACAAAACACTCAAAAAACAACTGCCTGAAAGATGAGAATAGCAATTTCAAAAAATTTCTTTTAAGATTAACTCCCAGAGTGCTGTGCCTTGCTTTTCATCTCACTGGAGTTATTATTCATCTCTCAGATGGCTTAACAGGGGTGGTCATTGTATTGTAACCCTGGGCTCCGATTATGGGGATGTCCTTATGTCGTAATTAGAGAAAAGATATTGCCTCAGAGAAAACTGTAGTGAAAACATGAACTGCGCTGGCCAGCAGTAATCTATTTTGATATGAAGTGATCTGGCATCATGGGAAGCCAAAGAAGATTTTCTTTATGTGGTTTACAAACAAAAGAAGAACACTGCAAAACTACAGAAAAACACAACTCCAACAATGTTTATAATTTGGCCTGGGGTTGACTCCATAGTACCTGCAGGCAATCTCATAGCAATGCAAAATACCACTAGTGAATTCCAGTTCTCCGTAGAAGGCAGCTCATAATGGACATTGGCTAGTCATTGTGCCCTTATGACTAGTTAAATGCCAAAGCAATGTTTTGCATAATTTAACCTTGGTTCCCATATATTTCTGGTCAAATACTCCCAAAAGAAAAATTCTTATGTTGCGCATAGCTTGTTCCCATCCTTTGATAATAGTCCAAAAAAAAAGGCTAGATGAAAAATTTAATCTCTGTTCTTAGGATTAAAATTTCACTGCCCTTAAAGTCTTCAACAGGTCCTGTTCAAAACCAGAACTTTAACTCTATATCCAACTATACGAGGTGTTGAGTGGTAAACAGCTTCTGCAATTTCCCCACAGAATGATAATGGTTTGGGACCAGTCTGTGACTACTCTGTTCAAAGAGGAATGAGAACGACAAGTGTACAATTACACAGTGTCATCTGATGCCACTGTGCGATATAACTGATTATCTGTGAACAGATTATACATAGATGATGCCCCCGAACTGTTCTGCAGTTCTTCAAGAAACTGTAAGTGAAGATTTGGACCCATTATTTATTGGCCTTGAGTACTTCCACAAGCTATTCTATTATATATCTTATTCAACATACTTTGGGGCTTCAGCTAAAGTGGAGTCATTCCTGGAATAAGATAGAAACATTAGTAGTAGCTCTAATGCCTTTGCAGTGAGGCAAGAAGGAAGCATAAATTCTATGACTCATGGGATTGCTTTACACAGGACTGGTTGCACTGGGACTTGCTGCTGAGCAGTGGTGTACAAGGTAATCTCTCAGAAGACCCAGAGTTATGGCTTATGGTGAGCAACTTCTTTGCAGAGTTTGTTTTTTAGTTCCATTACATCAATAAGAAATGAGGTATTAAAATACATTAAAAGATAAATATGACAATTTTTCCCTTTGTTTTTTTCCAGTGTGCTTTGCCTGCAGTGTGTCTGTCATTCAGGCAGCAAAGACTTCATGGTATAGAAGGTGTTTTTTTGTATTGTCAGCGTCTAAGAAATAGTAAGGTATGAGCATAGAGATTAAATTAATATGAAATTTTAAATATTGTATTTAGGATGGTGGAACTGTACCACATGTTCTGCAATAAATTAGTTATTTATATTCCATTTACCTATTACAATTCCAGGAATGCACTTCCACCAATTCTTGTATTTTTCTATCATACACCTCAGGTCAGGGCCTTGACAAAAGAGAATTAAGTATTGCACTGCTGGATAGCCTCTTCTTTTCACAAACCAAGGAATTATATTTCTAAAAAGTCCTCAAGTGAAGTTGTGATACTGAATTCTGCTGGCTACCCTTGGCTCCTGTGTTTTCACCAAGGAATTGTGGAGAAAAATGGAAGCACGTCCTCCTCAAATCCCTCCTCTGTGACTGAGCCCAGCGTCTGGGTTCCCAGTTCTCACTTGCAGAGCCTGGCAAGGTTCGGTCTTCTTCCAGTGCGGTTTTTTTTTTTAGGAAACAAAGCTGATCTGCTCTCTACTATAAATAGCTGCAGATGGTAATAATAGCACTGGTATGCAACCAGGTGAATGCCAAACCTTCCTTGAAATGCCCCAGCCTTTACTGATGAGGAGGCTTGCATGCAGCACCATCTGTCAGGGGTGTTCATTTATCATTAACCAAATGGGGAGACAACACGAGCTCAAATGCCACCAGAAAAGAGACAACAGCTCTGTTTTAAATGCTGTACATTTGTTTCAAGAAAAATTTGTGAACAGAAAGTAGGGCTAAATGCATTAAATAAATAATTTGCTCTGAGTCAGATTCTGCTGTGTTTACTCATACAGAAAAGTACTTTATTTAGCAGCCGAGTGAGCATTTCACGTGGAGTCAAATATTATCTGAACCAAGAGAAAAAATCAGAAATTTGTATTATGTTTTGGGAAATACCAGAAACTGTTTAACCATGGGAGTCTGTGGTTAGAAGGCTTCCAGTAACGGTGGGTAGGTTACTTCATCTTAGTGTGGTCCATGCAGAAGGACTGTCTGGAGAGCTTACTACCCCATTTGTAAGAAGTTCTCTGTTGCTGATATTCAAATGATGATTTTCAGAGGCTTAAATCTCAGCCAAGCTTAAATTAATTTTCAAAGGGACAGCAGGCCCTGGGCTGGTCCCCTGCTGCACTATCGCTTCCTGCTCCAAAGCACATTTGAGGATCCTGTAAGAGTTGACACCAAACAATCAGTAAGAAGAAATGCATATAATACATACAAATGCAGGATAACGTAGGTTATAGAAGATCCCAGGAGGTCCCCAGTCCAACTTCCTGCTCAGAGCGGGATCAGCTATGGGATCAAATTAGGCTGCACGGGGCTTCATCCAGTTGGGTCTTGAAAACTTCCAAAGACAGACACTGCACAGCCTTTCTGGGCAACCTGCTCCACAGCTTGACTATTTTCAAGGTGAAAAAATTTTCCTGATATCAAATCCAAGATGGCGTATTTTTTGTGGCTTTTGTTCTCTTGAATGACTGAACAGCTTCAAATGAAACTATTCTTTGTGTAAAAGAGGTGTTAGTTCCCTGCACCTTGATTTGTGGAGGATTTGATTCACAGGGCATTTTCCAAAAATACCTCTTAGTCTGGGTCTGCCAAAAGAAGTATATGCATATTTAGACACATGGGACCTTTGGGTACATCTAGGTTAGGATGGAGGTAGCAGAGGTTCTGAGGATCTTGACTCTGGAGGAAGTACTCAAAATCTGCAGTAGGTATCTCAGGCCTTTTGCAGCTCTTTTCCTGTTCTTAGGCAAGCAAGACTTGTTCTTCGTAAGAACATTCACAAGTTTGGTGGGGCTGGCACTCTTAAGAGCATGTTTGTGATATGAACAAAGAGAGTTTTAGAAGTGTTGATAGCTTGTGTATTTTCAGTTTCGCGATGGGAATCACATTAATGAGAACATCTGACTCGGAATGTTAATGCTTATTCTCATATGAGATAAAACAAGTAGACAAACTGATAACAGCATCACATTCATGTAGCTGATCTTTTCCCTTTTACTTTTACACAATGCACTATTTCCAGGGAAAACAACAACAACAGCTATAAAACTTCCTCTGGACAGTTAATTAATAAATCTATATCAATTAACTTTAAGCCACTGTTAACTACAAAACCAGAAGTTTAAATCAGCCGTGAGTTCAACTGTATATTCCATCCCCACCAACCTCATCGTGGCAAGCAATTTCTAAGGATTGCTAACGGGGTGATATGGAGGGTTGGAGACATCATACAGCACATTAACTCTTGTTCACTGTTGCTACTGAACAGAGCATGAGGGATAGAGAGCTTATGAAAACCTGAATGAAAACTTTTTAGATTCTTATATAGCAGCCATCATGTCTCCGTTTGTACTACCCCTCATTGTCAACCCCCTTTACAACCAGTCCTGTACACATTCTTCAGGGAAAATTGCACTCAGCCACTTTTGCAATTAGAAAATATGGTGTGCCAGGTACTTTGGAAGCTACATGCAGGTCCCAGACAGTTTATCTGGCCCATCAGTGCTTGAGAGGCAGCCACTACTTGGCCATTCAGCACATAAATGACTCTGGATGCACCTGGGTTGGCGGTGCAAGCAGGGGTAGGCACGGGACAGTGGAAGAGTAGAAAGTGCTGTTGTGGGGAAGTTACCTGGAGGGCAATATAGCACGTACAATGAGCTATTACTGTATGGGCGAATTATACTGAAAGTAGAGGATGTGGGTGATCTGACATGATGTGGTTATGGATAAGGGGGATAGAAAATATGGGGAGGAGCTGCAGATGTGTACTAGTGGATAAATTGCCTTTGCCAACACACCTCAGACCTGGGCTGGGTAGCACGGGTCCCTTCTGCCCTTTGTCAGTGAAGGATATCTGTAAGCTCTAGCATAAAGAGCGCTATTGGATGATAAGCTGACAAGAAATACTACATTTACTGTAGCTCTAACCAACTCTTTCACATTGCCTGCCATACTACAAAATAGCTACAAACAGCTTTACCTGCATTTTCCTGAACTTTCCTTCCAATTCACTTACCAACAGTGTTTAAAGGACCCACTAAAAAGGGTGTTCTGATTGAAGTGATAATGTCAACTGTGGTTCATGCTATTTCTTTACAAAAACTCTAGGTTCAGGAATATACAAAATATCACTTTTTTCTTTGTCAACCAGGAATCATGTGGCTTTCAGATGTGGTTTAATTTAGGCCCAGTCCTGAATTCCCTTTTGGGTCAAAATTTGAATAATATCAATGGGTGTTTTGGTCATGCAAGGATTGTTAATTTGCCCTCTGGATGTCTGGGCTGGCATCTTCTGAAATGTCGATTTGGGATATAAGTTCCTTAAACAACTTAAATTTAGAGTATTTCCCCCCTTACCATATCTATCAAATATTTTTTTTTCCTGTGGGAAAGAAAAAGCTATCAGAAAATCACAAGCGATTAACATATTGTTAAAATCTCAGTTCCAAAAGTGGAAATAAACCACAAAATCTTACCCCCAGAGCATTAAAACCACCTATAAATACCTACACATTTAATTCCTGAAACTTTTATTGTTTTTCAAGTTGGAAGAATATCTCACTCGCTCCAGTCATCATATATTTTAACACAGCCACAGCCCCATTATAATGTACCTTCCTAAAGCCTGGTCTTCTCTCCAATATTTTTTCCTCTTGCTTGCCCAAGTTACAATGTATTTTGAGACAGAAAGGCAGTAACAGACAACTGTCTTTCTGTAAAATATAGTGAGGTTATTCTGTACAAATGGAATGAACCTCATTTTTTCATTTCAGATCAAAGTAGAAATCTTTTGAAGTTTAGCTATTTGATAAAAAAGGGCTTTATAACAAGCAGATATAGAAGTTAATAGGACATAGAGATATTTTATTAAACTGCAAACCATTATTAATATTGCAGTTTTAACTTGAAAGAAATATGTGAAATGACACCGGAAATTAATTAGATTATTTCATCATTCTTTTACATTATAAACTTTGATACACTTGCATAGATATATAGGTACATTGATAAAAAGACACAAAGACAAACAGAATTTTAATGAGTGGGGAGCTTTTATCTACTATCACTTTGTGACTTAATTTTTTCTGTTTATACTGCCTATTGATTCCAGTTGAAACCTGCTGTTTTAATGTTGTTATTGATATTCTCTCTGGGTTTTCTTCTAATTCTGGCATTGATATTACCTTGATCGGATTTAGTTTATTTGAATTGCCTGTAGGTTTCAGTCTCTGGAGTTTTTCACTGCTTATAGACATGCAAAGATAAAACCTCTCTTTTTATCTAAAAATCCTTGAGAGACTCTGAAAGATACAGCCGTTTTCTGAGAACATTAAAAAGAAAGAGACAACAATCAAAAGGAATATACTTCTTACCCAGCCTATTCAAGACATCATTTCTATACACCCTGCATATTCTCTGACATGCACAGGCTCCTCATCTAGTCAGTTCCATTTTACATTTGGAAACGATGTGTGGAGAAATTGGTTTGTCATAAACTTACAAGTGGTTCCAAGCTCCATGTCACGGAATGCACCTTCACCGGACTGTCTCTGGTCCTGACTAATTTGGCAAGTGGACCTGCATAGTGTTCCATGTTATTTATTTTTGCATCCCGGTGAAAAAGTAGGCTTTAGCACATGCTTCGAGTGTAAAAGAAAATCTCCCTTCCCAATGAGGGAAGTCAATGTGCGAGGGTGGGTGGGATAAATGAGGGAAAACTTACTATGTGTTTGGGCTAGAGGTAATTTCTGTACATTGTTCCTGTAAGTTGCTATTTCCGCAATTTCCCTGTGACTCTTAGAAAGAAATAAGAAAAATAATACTTCAATTAAAAAAAAAAAGATTCTAAACAGTTTTACCTTTCAAATTATTAGGTTTCCTTTCTTGTAAACGTAAAACAAAAAAGGAAAATTACTCATACGTCACCTTTCTGCTTTTTTATCTCTCTAAGTTGTTTGCTTTATTTTCTTTCTCTTTGTAAGGTCTTTTTTTTTTTTTCTTTTCTTTCTCTTTTCTTTTGGCTTGAGTTCAGTCTTCATTTCCTTTTTGTTTTGTTTTGTTTTGGATTGGTTTGTTTTTTTCCCCCTGATTTCTTCTTCCTGTAGTTTATTTTCTTCTCTTTGTTCTGACTTCTTTGTCATCTAACAGTATGCTTTTTTGGAAATAATTATTTTGCAGGAAATAATGAATATTTTCAAGTCTGTAATTAAAGCCAGGTAAAGGCTATCAATATATGTGTAAACATGTGCTCTATTTGCACGTGATTTATTTCCTCTGTCCAGCTGTCACAGGCCAGTTATATTAACAATTTGACATCCTATAGAATACTTTAAGAGTTAACAGTCAGCTTGTGCAGTATAGAGTATTCATAGACAGGAAGAAGGCTGAAAATTGTTCTCATGATTTAGCACTGAATCATCCTGGTATCACCATAAATTTAATTTTTAATAACATTAATAGGGAATGGTAATAGAAAAGTGAATTGGAGATTGTGGCAAAAAAAAAATTATTCCTTAAAGGTAGAGAGTGCTCTTGGAAAGCAGCACAGAGGGAAGGGAAGCAGTGTTTGCCTTTTACTACAGTCTTCCCCATGGATCACCTGCACAGGGCCATCAGCACCACTGTCTACAGCCTGTATGGACTGTATTGTTAGAGTTACTGTGCTTCTAACAGCAGAAATGCAAATAGGTTGTAGGGGTACCTGTCAGGCCTGTGTGGGGAATGACAGGGAAGGAGAGAAGTTTCTCACGTGGGGAAACCTCCTGAACCACAGACCCTCAAATCTTACGGTCCCCCTACCTCCTGCTCATATCTCCAAACACCGTTCCTTCAAAATCCTCCAGTGCCTTGCAGCCCAGAGTCCTGACTCCCCCATCTCAGCTCTCCTTTGCATCCCCAAATTACTTTACTGCTCTCACTTATTCAGAGTAACTCCTCTCTTCATTCATCCTGGGTCTCTGTTTCTTCTCCTAACCTCTCTTAATCTTTCTCCTGTAAATCTCTTCCCAGTTGCTGCCTCAATCACTGGATCCTTCTGACTCTTCTCACACTGGATTTCCGCCATCCTTCAGCCACAGTCAGACACATGCACCAAACTCTTTCCTTCCCATGTTGCTGAAGACATAGCTGAACTTCTCGCAAAGTTACATCCTTCTTCCAGCACCACAGTCACCCTGGGAGTCTTTTATGCCAGGGATTGGATACTCTCTAACAATTTCTGGGAACCTGCAGTTTCGCTGTCATACCAACCCATGCATTTGATGCCAGCCTTTACTATTGCATTCCTGTTGGTCACTGCAAATAGCCGTGCCTTCTTGGCCATTTTTTTCCTCTGAAAAAGCACACTGCTGGCTCATTTTCTCATCAAAAGATGAGTAGCAAAGTAGAAAAAGTATCCCAGCTTCTCTAGGCATGGTAGCCCTGTGGCTAGTGTGTTTCCTGGAGAGAAACATCTCAAATTTCTTGTAAAAGAGCAAGGCTTATAGGACTACCAGTGAGGCGGAGAGATGTTGTGGCCTTTGGGATAGGTCTAGCTCTGTTGTAGCTCTTTGCTCTTCATTCTGTGCCAATTTTCTCTGTAGGGGTAACCCCTCTCCAGTGTGCATTCAGGCAGGCATGTGTGTATACCTTGGTATCCCAGAAACTGGGATTCTGTGTGGTTGTTGCAAGGCAAAGATCTCCCCACAGCTCCAACCAGGTATACAAACCGTAGGCAAGAGTGACTGGAGTGTGTTGGAAAGGTGCCATGCACACATTTTACAAGAAAATCACAAATGTCCCACCCACATATATTTGCCAGAATTGCTAGAGGGATTTTTGGCTGAGGTGGTTGCAAAAAAAAAAAAAAACAGCGTAAAAAAAGTGAACGGGTGTGAGCAAAATCTGGAGGTCACGTTGCGTTCTTGCTTACTGAAAATGGGATGATGGTGAAAGTGCTGCTGTTGTGTTCATTTAACTCCTCCTGGTACAGATTTGCTTCTGATGAGGAACATGGATGGCAAAAAAAAAATCAATAAAATGCAAGTTTTAGCCCAGGAACTTTTGTTGTAGACAAAAACAATGCTCTATAGTCATTGGGAAATAATAGAATAGGAGGCAAAGAATGTGCACTTGCGGGAATATGTCTAAAAATCAGGGAATAAGAAGAAAAGACTGTTTTCTGCCTAAGAAGGTTTATCCATATCAGGAAGTGACCAGGAAGCACTGGGTAACTGAGAAAATGCCCTTTTTCAGGAGTCACAGAGTCAAAGTGAGGTGGTATCTCAAATTGAAAGTGCCACACCATCTCAGACATAAATGAAGGTAATGGTATTCAAAAATGTTTTTGCAGCAGGCTATAAAACCTGCTTATTACATTGACCAAAAGGAGGACAAAACAAGGCTGAATCTTGCAGTATTGCTTTGCCTTGGAGACTGGAGTTGACAAGACTTAGTATTTTCTCAGTAAAGAGTTTGACTTCATTTTGAGAACATCCATACAGAGAGCCTGTAAACAGTGAGTAGCAGGTACTAAGGGATGATCATGGAAGTGAGTACCGAGTGAGATTCTGATTTGTCCTTCCAGCTTCCAGGAATCAGACAGATACACCATACAAATCATAATTTTCAATGGCCCAATGTACAAAGTTATCCTCGATTATACTTTTTGAGCTCATTTAGTCTTTGACTTACTGTGGGAATAAGTTCCACAGCTGAAATGTGCATTTGGTAAAAAACAGTTCTTTCTTCTACCTGATAATTCCTCGAAATGCCCCCTTGCTCTTCTGTAATGAGAAATAGTGGATCATCATTTTTTTATTCACCTTATACATCCTCTTCATGATTATGTAAACAAAGTTACATCTTTTCCAAGCTGAAAAGTCTGTTATGTAGTCTTTCCCATATTGGAATAATCTTGTATCTCTGATCATCTTTGCTATTCTTCTCTAGCTTTTCTAGTTCGCTCTTTTCAATACTGCACACAGCATTCAACATGTTGGTGTAGCATGAGTTTACAAAGTGTCATCATGACATTTTCTGTGTTGTTTTCAGTTCCAGTCTCAATCTTACTGGTAGTGTCTAAGCACAGCATGTACATAAGTATGCACAGTAACTTCAGGATCTCTTTTTTGAGATCCTGACTTTAGATGTTTCTAGCAGTTATCTAAGAACTAACGTAAATTCTCTCCTTGTGTACAGTTAGATATATTTTCCTATGTGTATAACTGTGTTTATTAAGACCTAATTTCATCTGACATTTTAGAAACCAATTAGTCAATAACTTGAATTTCCCATTTCAGATTTTGTTATCCTATCTCTCTGTCTTCACCAAACTTGGTTTTTCCTCCTTTCTTTCCTCTTTGTCCTACTGTCTTTCACCTCACTCATATGTATTTAACAACATGTATCTCAGTACAGATCCATGTTCATTGGTAAACCTCTGACTCATTCAACTGATGAACTTCTGAGACTGAACATTTATTTCTATTCTTTGTTTACTCTCCTACAACCAATTATTTATCAATGAGAGGACCTTATCTTTTAACTCAAACCAGCTTAGTTTCTTAAAAAGCATTTGGTGAGAGACCTTGAAAAACCTCAGGTGTGCTCTGTAAACAAGGTTATCTTACCTGCCTACTCATTGGCTTCTTCAATAGTTTTGGGAATCATGACTTCTTTTATGAAGTGTAACATATTTTATTTATCCCTTCAACCACTAATTCTGTTTCTTACTAAATTCTGTTTCTTACTTTCTACCAATTTGCCCACTTGGGCAATCAAACTTACTGCTCTGTAGTTTCTGGAGTAATTTTTAAAAGCTGGCATATTTGCTGTCTTCTATTCCTTCAGAACAGAGGTAAGTTAAAAAATAGGCTACACACTTAACTTCCAAACTCTTTTCCAAGTCCTCTTCATTCTCTGACTTGTCACATTTCTTTTCCTTTTCTTTATTTTGTTCCAGAAATTGCTAAACTGATAGTCTTGTTTGGGGCTTCCTACCAGTTTTACATCAGTGTGAGTCCACTGACTTTCAGGGAGCTGCTCATGTTTTGCTGGTGTGTCAGAATATCAATAACTTATACCACATGGAAACTTTTGTCTCCAGTCATTCCCTCTGTATCTGCATTATTTACTTGCTCTTCTCTGTTTCATTGTCATTTCAAAAGTTAATTGCCAGCTTCCTAATAGGTAAACAGTTAATCTTAGTTTGGCAGGCATTGAATCAACTCATCTCAGACTCTACAGCACTAAAACAGTCTGTTGCAGACTGGTTGGCAGTATTTATTTGCTGACTGGCAGTTAAATATTTAATTGTTGGATTCACTAACAATTAACTGTCTCACACAAAAACGTTGAATAGCTTTTAATTTTCATATCAATTTACTTTTCACTTTTGTCTGTATTCTGCTTCTTAAGAAGAGTTAGAAGCCTCAAATGTATCAAATCCAAGAGAACTATAGAATTCTGGCACCTTTTACAGAAGTCAAAAATATGCTATACTCCAAATACTCTCAAACTCATAAATGTCTTCTCTGATTCCTTTCAAATTTTCATGCAAAAATATCCCAGTCTGAGTTGATGTTAAAATCAAAAGGCATTTATGAGTGGTGCCAGACATCTTTGCTGAGCTCCTGTTAGAAGGATCAGAAAGTTGTTTAGATTGGAAGGGACCTCTTCAGGTCACCTAGTCCAAGCCCCTGCTCAAGCAGTGTCAGCTAGAGCAGGTTGCCCAGTGTCCAGTCAGGTTTTGAACAACTCCATGAATGGTTTTGCTGGTCTTGCCTTTGCCTTCAGTTCTCCCTCTGCTGGCTGCAAGGCAGGATGGAAAGGTATGAGTGCAAGGAGGAGGGACTATCTGGAGTGCAGGACTGGGGAGGAGGAGGAGAGAGAAGGAAGGACACAAGAGGCCTTGGTATGAGCAGAAGTGGAGACTACAGCTGAGGATGTGGAGGCAGGAGGCAGAAGACAGAGGTCTAGCAGATGGAAAGAGCAGAGACAGGATTCTGGGGAAAAATAAACAGAAAAAGCAATTTTAGAATATTCCCTATCCAGAACCTGTCATGGAAACCAGATGTGCTAACTTCTACATTTCCTTGTGGTCAGTGAACAAGCTTGAAGCCCACTGGTTAAAGTGTGCATCATATCAATTTTTTAGTGGTTAATCAATACATTCAATCTACTATAACCAACACTTTTGCTGTTGGCACCATTGGAGAGGTCTATGTTGTGATTCCAAAAGTCCAAATCCTGATGGTGGCCTAAGTATTAATGCTAATATAGGTTCAAACAGCAGATGTTTCATTATTACAATCCTTAAAAATCTGTGTGAAAAGAGCATTGAGATTGTAAAGTCAGAAATACGGATACTTGAAACTGCTGAGTCAATGCAAGTGCACTTGCTCCTACTTTTGTCCTTTTTCCGTAACTATTATGCTGCAGCCTTTAATGACAAGGTCAGACACAGGAGAGGCAAGACAGGGTGGAACTGTGTGACCCATACCTCACTGACTGCTGAAGATGTCTTCTCTGAGGGTGAACCAGGTTTGTGTGCCTGTTGTCTGTCGCATCTGTGCCTCACATATTGCAGTAAACAGGGCAGGGGATGCAGAAGAAAGCAAGCACAGCCTTACAGCCAGAGAATGTGAATGTCTGCCTCTACCCGAGACTTGTATGAGATATGAAGAGTGACATGTAATCATTCCAGTTGAGCAAAAATCCTGGCTTTCTCGTACTCTGTGGATACCTATGCAGGACTCCGAGGCCAGATTTGTGGAAGCGTGGAATTGTTACTTCTGGAAACTGAAGTAAAATTTGCTGTTCTAACCCTATCTGGTTTTGAACACTGAGGGAAAAAAAAAAGAAAGAAAGAAAGAAAGAAAAAGTGGGGGCTAAATCTCTTAAGTGAGCTTGTTGGATCATTTTGACTATTTTTGCCCCAGATTCCCCACCTGTAAAAGGATGATAATACTTTTCCTCTTTTCGTAGAGATACTGTAAAGAAGTGTAACTAATTACTGTTCATGAACACAGCTATGCTCACAAAGGAAGAAATTGCTCTCTATATAGTGTGTATTTGATTGCTTTTGCTAACATCATGCACGGAGCTGAGCACTTAGAAAAGGATTGATTCAACGTGACTACATCAATCTAAAAGTTAGGCAGTTAGCCTAAATTCATGTCAACACAATGATCAGATGATTCATCCTATTCCAAGCAGACACTTAGATAGAACAAATCACCCTCTGTGGGTGCTGGACTGTCTGTCATTGATTACTGAGGAAGCAGAGATGACTAGTTCAGACCAGATACCCAAGTTTATAAGCTTGTGATGAGAGTGAAGGTCAATGACCACTGTGAACAAGTACCCATGATTTGGGGTCTGGACAAACTGTTTTTGGCTAAAACCTTTCGAAGTAAAGTTTCAGAGAATTGTAGGCAATTTAAAGAAAAGTCCTTGTATTGTGCTGGGTAATATAGATGGAGGAATTGCTCTCTGGTGCAATTACAAACTAATGAATGAAAAAGTTGGAAATAAAAAAATGGTATTTCAGTCATGTAGAACTTCTGTACACAAGATCAAAGTGTTTCAGTTGTTTGACTGCGATGATGAGGTGGGCATCTTAGACCCAATGTGTCTAAAGACACATTCCATCATATATTTTTACACCGTTAGAAATGATCAGTTTATATTATTTGCTGATGTTATAGCATCTAAAAAATCAGTGTATTAGCTACTGTGTATCGTTACACAATGTATGTTACATATGGACTGAATATCATGTCTGATGATGGAGAAAGTCTGTTTGTGTCTAATACTGTTCCCTGGAGAAATTGTTCAAGAGCTGTTCATCCTTGTGGAAAGATTACTCTAATATCAGTGAGACTTATCTGCTGTGTAAGTGCCAGTTGAGTTGTAAAGCTTCTCTAGGGCATTTTATCAGGTGTTCTTACTCAGCAACAATGGTCTCTATGAGAAGAGAAAGAAACAAGGCTTGGTTCTTCCACTTAAAATAAATGGATCTGGTAAATGCCCTTTTTTTTAAATATATATTTTTAGTGTGATGCAAAGTATATCTGCCCCTCTTCTTTGCTGTCACACAGGTATTGAAACATAGGATTTCTGTTTTACTTAGTTTGTTCTCTCCATTAATGCTGAATCTTACTTCACAGGAAAGAAAAAAGATGTGCTAAAAAGGATCTCCATTTAAAGAACTGGTTTTCTTGTGCTTATGCCAACAATTTCATCTTGGAAATTCTTCAAATTCTGTCCTCAGACAGATTTATATATGGGCTATTCACATATGTTTCAGTGAGAGTTTCACACTTTTATCTTACAGAAGAATTTGACCTCTGGGTTTTGCCTCTCTTAGGAATAGTTTAGGAATATTAGCTGTACTATGCCCTGAAAATATTTCATGCCCATTGCTGCCTGACTGAGAATAATTCAGAAACCACTTTGTAAGAGACTGAAAGTGGATTTTGTAATCCTTTTGAAATCTTTCCTTTTTTGATGTCTGTTTGTTAATCAAATTGAAAACAAAATGTAGGAAAAGTTGAGACTGTTACAGGGCTGTTAGCTAGTGGTTGAGAGTGGAAATGGAAGTCAAAATATAAAAGTTCTGTTATAGCCTCAATTACAGATTTTGTCTATGGCTTGGGAAATATCCCGTAGGACCTGAACTGTTCCTGCTGTTGTAACTAGAAGGAAGAAATACGTATTTTTTTACAGCTGTTTTTTCAGCTATCAGATGAGGTGTTAATTTTTCCCATCTACTGGTGTGTGAAGGTTTTTAGATCACTATTTGATTTACTTTGAGAGTCCTGAGTAGGTGGACTTCTGTCCCCCTTGGTATTACATTTTGTGGTTTTTTGTACTTTTGTTCTGTAAGTTGTTTTATCAGTGTAATGGGATTGTTTGCAATTCTTTTACTGCTCTGAAAGAAAGCATCGCAATCAAGCTTTAAGTAGGTGTTATTATAATAGCTGGGTTTTGTCCCTGTTGCTCTTAAATGTCTACATAGTTCTGGGGAGAGTGGAGTGAGAGATGTCTCTCTCAAATTTTGGGGGAGAAAGAGTTGGCATGGGCATAATAATAAAGCAGAGGAAAGAAACAGCAAAGAGAAAAGGAAGCTGAAATCACTTCTTGCATTTTTTTTTTTTCAGAATTGCACAGCCTCTTTTCCAGCTAGCAAAATAAACAGTTAAAGGCCTTTCTGTTTGATATATTATTCAAGTTAATGAGCAAAAGCACGTTTGTTACTCTCATAATGGAGCTGAGAGAAGGGAATCTGTTTCAAACTTGTCATTGTTTGATGCAAGGCTAAGGATTAATATTCTTATTTCAGATCAAGAGTATCCCATTTCAGTACAACAAGTTGCTATTTTGTGAACTTACGTTATGCAGAAATCAGTGTTCACAAACAGGATTACATAAAAATAATAAAAGATATGAAACAAAAACAACTCAGTCATTTCTGATCTAACTCTTGTTAGAAAAAAAAAACCCACCACAGAACAGCCCATAAAAATGTGTAATAAGCCTATAAAAAATTGAGAAAATGAATTAAAAATGCTGATGCAACATAAAACGTACAAAGAAATAATTGTTGCAACCACAGCATGTATTGGATTTAGTCTTTTTCTGACCTACTGGGTTCCTAATACTTCCATAAACTCCCAGATAGTGGACTTCACATTTTTGTGCTAATTGAATCTTTAACTCTCCATGTCCTTCATGGACTTCTGTGCACCTTTATTATCACCATCTAAGCTCATACAAGCAGAAGTTGCACTTTCTACCATGGTTCTCCCACTAGTCAAAGACTATTTAACCATAGTCACATCAGCCAGCTGTGGTTTCCAGATTCTGCTTTGGGAACAACCACTCTAAAACACGTATGTGCTCTGTGTAGAAAATGGGAAAAAACCCACTTTTGTTCATTCAATTAGTTATGCAGATAGTAACTGAATATTGAAAGTTTTATTCAGATTTAGAGAATCTTTTCCACTTTATCTTTTATCCATTAGGACGGGTGGAAACGAGTCAAAACCTTTTGGTAGCTAAAGTTCAAATCCTATTGAGCTATTTAAATAATAGGATTTTTTTTTTTTAAGATATGGTAGACTTCTATTAATTCCTGGACTGTTGAATTCTGTCTTGAGTTTTAATTTGTTAATTTGCACAATATTTGAAAGAGCAAACTATAGCTAATTGTGTATCTTGTGAGAAAAAAGTGTAGTGTGTGTCTGAGAAGTTTTGAATTGAGTTTTTGAAACTCTCCCTTTTTCAGTGCTGTCTTGCTTTCTAATGCTATTTTTGTCATATTACTGATTCCAGTAGTAGTCTTTCCATGGTATAGTAATATCCTCTCTCGGCAACAAGGTTTGGGACTGCATTGGTCAACAGAGTTGAAAAGCAAGTAATATTAATAACTCTAATTACCATCCTTATAGGCTAAATGGAATGGAAGGATTCCTAATTCCTCTTTGGAATTTATAATAATTTACCTGCCAGCTGACCTGAAGCATCTAGCCAGACCACTATTATAAATGAGTGTCTCTTACCAATGTTTGCTTTGTGTGGGATGAAGGAATTATTTACCATTAGTGCTTATTGATAATGGTGATTAGGCTGCATGTCCTACTTCTGTGGAGAAGCTTACAGACAGGAATTTTAACAGTAAATGCACCTGTGAGCTCCAGAAGTTACATCAAAGCACCTGAAATGTCCCTGCTCCTCTGACATGTGAATCATCAGAGCTGTCCTCATTCCAGCTTCCCTGCAGCTCAGAGAGCCACCCAATCTGGATGGGAACTTTTCACTTTGAGAATCTTAGGGCTGATAAAACAGTCGAAAGTGTCTGCTGTGCCTAGCAGTCTTTGTATTGTTCCCCCTGTACTTTTCTTTATATGCAGTGAAATACTGTGTAAATAAAATTTGTATTTAATATGTTCTTGCCTGTGGGTTTTGGGGGTTGGGTTTTTTTTTGGTACTGCTTGTAACATGTACCTAAGTTTTACTGTACACAGTAATTTAAATTTATTTGCACTGTCTACAACCCCCTAATTTTTATGTAAGTGCAAGAACAAAGTGTTGGTCTCATTGATCCCTTAATTAGGTGTAACTACTAAGTGTTACTGAGAATGGGACACTATTAAGCAAAACTCTCCTTGTTATAATCCCTCAAAGATGTATACTTGGGTGCAAGGTAAAAGGATATAAACCAAAAGGTGTAGCAGCATTCCAGAATAAGAAGCCCAGGGAAAATAATCACTGTCATGTAAAAGCAGAGCTGGGCATAATCTATAATACTAATGCTTTTTATATGTAGGTTACTCTATGTGAAATGCTACAGTAATTGTCGCCTTAAAGTATTATCTTGATTTCTCATGTAAAAACCAAGCTGTACACAGTAGCATGAATAGACGCAAATGGTCTTTTTTTCAGCATGTCTGTGGAAATGATCATGCCAATTATCTTTTGCTCTTAAGCTGAATTTAGTTGTTATTCAGCATGTTTTTGTAGCATGTCTGGTGGTGTCACAGAGGATTTCCATCCAGAGATGGCATGCGTCTTTTTCTAGGGCTTATGTCAAAACCCAAGTTATTGAGACAGAAATTCTTCCAGTACATGGTGCTAGAGAACTCCTACTCCATTTGATTAACAGCCAGGTAAGCTTCTGAGGATTTCTTTAGGAATTACAGTTCTCTGCTTTCTTTGGAGTGCTGCATCCCTTGGAGCTAATGTCATCTGCAGATGGGCAGCCCGGGAACGCAGGTTGGAGGAACAACTGTCTCACAGGCAGGAACCAGCAGTGCAACTGAGAATTAAGAAAATGCTGTTAAAGGGAGCTTACTTGTTTCTAATGAGCTATATAGATTATACTGCCCTCACTAGGGAGGGCGAAATAAATCCCTCGACAGGAACTTGCCTCTCTTGAGAATTAATATTCCACTGTAAGTATCCAGGCCTGTGAATGTGTTTGTGTTCATAAATCTGAGCGGGTGCACAAGGGCTCAGGTCTTGACGTCCTTAAACTTGTTCACGCAGATGAAACTTACTGGTGACAGTGAGAATTAAGGGTTACCAATCTGGCTCCAAAAATTGTATAACGAGGTATATTTCCCAATGCTGACTGAAATCAAGGGGAATGTTTTGTATCAGGCTTACGGTTTGAAAAAGGAAAGCTGACCTGCTGGTCATTCACTTCTTCTTTCAGGCAGTTTTATTTAACATATTGCTGAGATGAAGCATTGCCAGGGTTAAAATTAGAAAGATCACTTTTGAAAGATATTCTATCCCAATTTATTTTGGGACTTGGGATCTGCCTTTCATTCACTCATTCATTCGCTATCGAGGTTCCAAAATAACAGCCAAATGGTAATTCAGCAGGCTTTGTAAGGCTTTTCATCCCGTGTCTAAGACCAGGCATGGGAAAGTCCGGATGGGTATGCATTCCAGAAGCCACGTTTGTGTGAACACAGCACAGCTGGAATGATGAGGCCTCTTGCAGAACATGTCTAACGTCCAGCTGCCCAGGGGCAGGCAGAGATCATCTTCACAGCCTCTCTGCAGCTGCCATGATTTCAGCCACTGTGTCTGTGTCATCCTGTATCTAATTATTGCACCAGAGGGCTGCAGCATTCCCTATGCAAGGAATCTTTGAGCCCTAGCCCGCAACTCATGAGGGAATCGCTTCCCACAGCTTCTCTCTGCCTTGGAGGATTTATATACTCTGAAGAGATCATTTTATTTTTTTTAAGATTAGAAAAAAAGTATTTTTTGAAATGTAATAGCATTTCAGAATTTAAATAAGGATGCTATTAACAAAACAGAAATAAATTTTTGCCTTGCCTGCTTCCTGCCATCCTGCTTAGCCTGGAAAGAAAAATACTCAGCTGCTGTTCTAATTGCTCTGCGGGGGCAAATAATTTATATATGAGGGATTGTTTAAAATGAAAGGGGCACTCTCCTTCTTACTGTTTCCTATCTAGGCTCTAGATCACAGTTGTGATTGCGTTCCCTAGGGAAGCACTGAGCATGTCTTTAAACTGTAATGGATTTTAATTAAAAATAACTAAATATGTACAACTTAAATAATTATTGTTTCTAAATGAGAAAAGATAATTGGTCTTCTCTCTGCTGCCTCCTGATGAGATATTTCGTTGTGAATTTGATATAATCGTCATCTGCTGGCAGGTGACAATGTGGAAGGTGGCTTGTGATATCCTGCAGGCATGTACTGAATGCATCCATGCAGGATCCTAGCCCTTGTTCTTCTGAAGTCAGCTGGAAGTTCTGCTGTTGACTCCAGAGTCACAGAACTATTCCTCCCCAGAAAAGAAAAAGTTTATTTATTCATGCCTTTCTAATCAGCGAAATAGTTTCAGAATAGGTAATAACATGGACAAATTAAGAAATCAAATACATAATTTTTATTCCCAACTTGTCATGCACATTAAACTTTGAAATAACCGTTTCCTTTTTGTGAGCTTTTCCTCCTCAGTAATGCAAAATGCATCTTAAAGTCCCATAAATATTGTTGTGTGACCCAGCACATATTGAATCTCTTCTAAATTTTAAAGCTTTCTATTGTTCAAGGTGGCACCGAGCTCCCACTGCGTCAGCACTCTCCAGGAGGTACAGACGAGTTCAGGGAATGCAGAATTATATATTCTTATCACTACACCCGAGGTCATATCTGTTAGTGCTAGAGGTTGTTAGGCCATTATCAGCCACTGATTCTTCTCCAGCTGTGAGAATAATTTGGATTCAGGGAGGAAACATAAACTGATCTCCTTTCACTCATCCACTAAATTTAATAGGATTTGTCTTCTCTGTACTGTGGGTCGGTCCATTGATACACCAGTGTTACTGTTAACAAGTGTATTATTTTTAAATTTCCTTTTCTGTTAGACTATCAACTCTGTTGTGACTTATGGTTGTGATTTTAAGCTGGTTTAAGACAGCTGGAAAAGTCACATTGATTTCATTGGCTTTAGATTAGACTTCTAGGCACAAGCTCATGTCATTTAAAGGATCACATTGCTGAAGCAGCGACTCCAAAAGGTGTTCGCTTTCGTAGGCAAGATGCCTTCTAAGCCTTCAGGATAAAAACAGTACTGGTTGCTCTTAAAAGCGTGTATCAAGTGTATGATGTTACCTTTTACTGGCTCTGAACATATACCCTGCAACTTCACTTTCCCTCTCAGTCTTTTCTTTTCTATATATATATATACACACACAAAGAAATATTTATATATTTTTATATATATAAAATCCGTGTACTTAGGGACCTTTTAGACATCTCAGCAATATATTTCCCGTTTTGTTTATACTTGGGTAACATGTAGAAATAACTAAACAATATTATCAATGCATGAAGTATCACTGTGACCTGCAGACTCATGTTTTAACTCTTTCATTTTACCAGAGTAGTAATTATTATCGTAACTGCACCATCTTATGCTATGATAACCATTACAAAGAGAATAATATAAGAATATTAGTAGTATTTTAGTATGTATTAGCAACTATTGCAAGCTGCTTAGATAACTTCAGCTAGAGTTAGGCTAACTGAAGTCAAACGAGTAGTAGATCTTGGGAGATCTTGGGTGTGAGAGGGCACAGAGATAAAAAAAAAGCAAAAGAATGGTCTGGGTAGCATTTTTCTGATCATGAACATGGATTTCCTAATAGCATTCTTAAATATCCTTTACTTCTGATGTTAGGTGTTTGTTCTCTCTTCGTGCACTTATTTTTTGTGTATTATCTACATAATAACTAACCAAATACTTTTCACCTCGCTGTATAACCTGAATTTTCTGTGCCATAGCTGTGTTGCATTGTTCTTTCTTTACGCATTGCATATGTTCATTTTTTTCAATTCTATGGAACTGTATCTTTTAGAAAGACTTTAAGAATCTATGTATCTTAACCAGAAGATCAGCGCGTAATAGAGAAATTAATGAACAAAACTCTGTCATCTCCATTATTCCTTTTACTTTAAAATCTATGAATTATTTTGATGTAGGAATCATAATTGTGAGACATTTGGAAGTCACTTTTGCTATATTTTGCAGATGGGAACATCAAATAAGACTAATATTTTTCAGAAGTAATGTTGGAATGCTTCCATTTTTGGATCCCCAAGTGAACACACGAATGTGCTACAAACTAAAAATCAACTCCTCCCCACAAAAGTCAGCAACAACTTTTTTGAAAACTTTTGGCTGTGAAATTTCACTAAGCCTCAGGAAAGATTCCTGTGAGAGTCAGGAATACAGTTAGAGATTTTTTTACAGAGTAAACAGCATACCCTGATCATAAAGCTTCCTTCATACAAAGATAGTCAGCATACAGAGTCTTTGAATCATCTGCCTGTAAAGACAGGTCCAGGTACTGGACGGCTGTTGAAATATGTGACTGTCCCTTGAAAAGTTGCTAGCCTTGTCTTGTTCAGTATATTGCAGCACAGGGAAAATTAATAATAATATTATCTCCTGTCAGTAACCATTACGGATTTTGACTACAATAGCAAAGTAGTAATAATTGTTTGTCTATAGAGTGATTTATAACCATGATGAAAATACTTTATTGTATAAACATGTCATATCCTCTTCATGCAACAAAATAAAGAGTCTTCAAGCCTTTCTTGTGGCTGATGCTCAACCCCGTAGTCCTGAGCTACAATTGACAAACAAGAGAGAGTAGAAACTGTCACCTGAAACATACTACAACGCACAAGGAAAGCTCTCAATCTGCAGGATTTAAAAAAAAAAAAAAAATCTTTACAGATTGTTATTTGGAACGTGGCATATTTACACAAAACTTTTGTATGACCAGTGGAATCGCATGCCACTTCTGTAAACTCTTGAGAATAACACTGCTGAACCTGAGATCCCAGTTCACAGACCTTAATGCATTTGTGGAGGGAGCATTGTATATGGTCACAGAATTAAAAACTGTCCCGATGCACGTTCAGAGAGCCAAGTAGGACAAAGTTTCATTTACATCACTTTAAATCTGCTGCTTCCCAATGTAAGTGCTTGACTTTGTAAATCAAAACGTTTAATATGCTTTTTTGCACATAATATGTATAGTTCATGCTCTGTTGTAGCTGATGCATTACACACATTGTTATTGTAGCTGTTGTTTATGTATTAAGTAATATAAATGCAACAACTACAAAAAAACACACTGAGAGAGAAATACATATTAACAATCAAGCAGGGCAAATAGAAATGCTTCTCCCAAACATCTCTGAAAGATTTGCATAAAATTCCTCTTTGCTTATGTTCCAATCTCTCCACACAACCTTTGTATGAAAATTCACGCAAGTTAAGTTTTGTTCTTTCAAGTGTTCATGGAAAGTAAATTTCAGGCTCACAGCCAAGATACATTTAATCATGAAACAAAATTAGTTTAATTGTGAAACTAAACTTGTTTGGGGAAGAATTAGAAGTATGCAACTTAATGTAATCAGGGAACAGAAACAATAGTCTGCTTTAGGTGGCCAAGGAAACAATTCCGTTTTCAGACTGATGATAACGGCATATGTGGCTATAGGCATGGTAAGCAATTTGCAAGAAAGCTAAAATGCACAAGCAGATTCCACAGCTGGGTAGTTCCAAAGATTTTGGAAATGTATACAACTGCCTGAGCTCCTGCAGGTATTTCATCTTTCTGTAAATTTTGAGGCAATAGATATGGTATTGCGGAGCTTGTGTATTTGTTTCTAACAGTCTTTAGGCTTGTCACAGTTCTGCATAGGCTTGTCCAAAGCTTTACTTATTTGTTGATTGGGTCAAAGTTACTTGATATTTCAGGTCAGTTTGGGAGGGTTTGTTGTTTGCAAAAGCGTAGTGCCTACAATGTTGATACTATTCATGTACTGAGATGTGTACTTCTGGCTGTATTTTCCAATGCTGGACAAGTCAAACTGAGTAAGCCTTCCTAGAAACAATGCATTCTAAGAGAATACCTTGTAAATTAGAAGTCTAGAACTGATTTCTACTCCTACCTCTGTCTGTGAGAGCTCTTATGAGCACTTCTTAGTTATGCAGCACTCGCTAGTAAGGATTAACAATTCTGTAATGCAACTTATAAATATTAAGATCGAACTTCTAAATTCTGGAGAAGTACCTGAAAGCTCCATTTTTTATAAATAATTACAATTATTCATTAAAAAGCCCCAAAACTTTTCTGAATGTAGATATCAGTGACTTAAGATAAATACAAGTTCTATTTTTGGCTTCAGATCTAATGAAAATGGTGGCAAGATTGTTTTTTTTGCAATATATTTTTTTCCACTTCTGGTCAAAAGAAATTATTTTAATTGAAGCTTGTCAAGAAATCATTATTGTATAGAGACCAGGTACTGCAAATTTTAATCCTTAAAATGAAAAAAACAACAACCTATATAGCCATAAGTGGATGAAAAATTAGGGAAATGAATAAAATGAAAACTTGTTACTGTTTTAATTTGTCATAACACAAATAATGGGTCCATCCTTACAGAAGCACACTCTCTCGATGTAAATATAGGATAATTTTACTTCACTTCAGCCATCTGATATCAGTGACAAAAATGCCTCCGGAGATGTTAGTTGTCTCCATTGACTATAGGAGCCAAGATGATCACTATAGACCAGCTGATCTCTCTCACCTGTGTTACACTGATAAAAAAATTTAATGTTAATGCTCTTGTTGGTAAGTGGTACTGCAGATATGTAAATAAAAAGGTTCCAGAGGATTGATGCCCCAAGAGACACCAAGTGAACAAAACATATAGATGAGATAACACACAAAAGAATGACTATGATAAGCCAAGGTTGGCAGGCATCGTTTGAGATTTCCTTCTAATTGGAGTCAGAAGCTGGATAAAGAATGGCAGCAATAAGGGACTTCACTGAAGTGAGGAAGTATGGAAGGGAAGATGGAGAATTTGTCAGTGGTGATCATCAGATTTATTAGGCACCAGAACTACAAAGTTAGATTTAAAACTAGTTTTAGAGGAGGATAGGGAAAGAATTTAATAAGCTAACTGCCTCCTTTGTTACCTAAGTGAGAAACTTATGCAGGAGAAAGCCCTAAAGTGTTTAAGGAGGAGGCTGGTTGGTCTGTGAAGGCTTCAGTTGCTGGCAGAGTAAAATTAGAGGCCAACTTTATATAAGTTATAAAAAATAGGAAGGATGGAACTAATTTGACAAACCTTAAGCTCATGTAAGGCTTTATATGTTAAGCAGGTGAAGGAGAATCTGAGGAGGGATGAAAAAGTTGACATTTATGTAGTTAATAATGAGCAAGAAAATCTGAATAGCAGCATACTGAATATATTAGAGCTGAGGAACATGTTTGCAGTCATTAAGATCAGAAAAGAGAGGACTGAAAAAGGCAAGATGTGAAATGGTGAAAGATTTTGCTGTGAATAATAGCAGAAAGATCAACAGTTTAAAACTGTGCAGGAGGTGAAATTTGGATCCAGTTTGAATACGCTGCTTTAAAGAAACTTGAGCAAAAAAGTAATTCCCAAGGTAATGGCTTGTCTGACCTTGGGCAATGAACCAAATCTCTGTTTTGGAGAGGATATTCAGAAAAAGGAGAAGGAAAAAAAAAACAAAACAAGGAGAGGGAATAAAAGATATATTGAGAGAAAAGACAGTCAAGTAAGTTAGGAAAAGTGATGGTAGTGTATGAATACAAACCGACAAATGTGATGCTATCAGCTGGGGCTGGCATGGAGAACAGCAGATGAGAAACTTTCTTTGCAAACAGTCCCTGGATGGAGTGAAGGGGTCTAAGTTATCTTTCTGAATTATTTCCTTCCTCTTCTTTCTCTGCTTACTTGGAGTGCAAATACTGGACAAGCAGGAAAATTTGTCAGTCTAATGAGATGTTTTTAGCTATCACAGTGTTTCAGCTCTAGCATTTTTAAAAAATTGATGGCTGATTTTAAGTGGGATGGTACAGGATTTCTTTGTGGAGGCCAAGAAGTTAAAATTTTGACAGGGACAATGATGAAATAATTTAACGCCTCAGCTGTGTGGGTGCAGATGGTCATCCACATGGGGGATATTTTTCCAGCAGGTTATTGAGTCAATGAAGCTGGCTGCCTGCAGTTTGGCAGTTATCCATTAATATGTAAAACAAAATTTTAGACTATGCAAAAATTGGGTGTTGAAGTCCATTTTATGTTGTGCCAGGTTTGCTTCAGTACCGTGTGGTCTTGGATGATAGGAGGATTAAGAAATGGAATTTTACCATTGGCACACTGACAATAGATTGGCAACTACATTTTTGGGGAGACTTCATTTTTTCCACCAAGATGGGATGGGAATTGTTGGAGTTTTTTTGGTTTTGTTTTTTTTTTTTTTTGTTAGCAAAGCACACAAAGATGAATTGAAAATGACTTGCATAATAGCTCCCAGTGTTAATTTTGCTTGTAACTATTAAGTCCCATGTAGAAATTTGTGGAACTGAAGTTAATTCTATTCCTGTTCTTGAGCTGCAGTTTTGTGCACTGTACTCAGGTTTTAAAAGATTAACAATACTTAAGAACCATCACTTCGGATCGACACAGTTCAGTCAATTGCTAGTGTTAATGTATCAGGAAAACAGAGTAATAAGAGCTACCCAGGCAATAGAAGAGAAAATAGTTGAGGAATAAGGAAAGCTATTTTGGCAGTAAGAGTTTGGTGGCTCAACAGAGAAATGCATCTGCCTAACTAATGGAGGATTTGGGTGGTGCCAAACCAGAGTTGGTCAGGGTCAGGATTTTGTTGTGACTTGAAAAGACTTAAGTCCAAATAACAATTATCTGAGAAAGACAGCCTCCTCAGTGATTGTCGTTCCCTGGATGAGCATGTACCCCAAGCTGCCACCAAACAGGGGTTCAGATAACACAAACAATTAATGTCGAGGGCAGAACTTTTCTGTTACCTCTCCATGTCCTAAACACTATGATGTTAGTCATCTCCTGCCTTGTGTTCAGCAACCACATTTAGATGACTCTTCTGACTCTTCTAGATGACTCTTCTAACTCTCCTTTCCCCCATCTCAGCTAACTCTGCTTTCCCCCAAGCCCCATTTTACACAGAGGACTTATATAAGCATTGAATTCTGGATTTCTGAATGGCACACAGAGAGCCAAGCACCTTAAAGTTGCGCACTGAAACATGCAGGTTGTGTGCTTGCAGTTCTTTTATTGACTATATCCCTTTGGTAGCTGACCTCAAAGGTGAAACTGCTCTCTACCCCAGTGTAGGAATTAAGAAAGTTTAAAATGGGATCAACAGAGGATCCACCTCAGAAAGTCTAATACCTTGCAGCTATGAGGACTTCCAGATGTTTGGAAGAAAAGAGGAAAGAATCGGTGGCAGAAAAGAGAAGCAACATATCAAAGAGAATGTGCTCTTTTATAGTATGTGTTAACAGATTCTGGCTGAAATTAGTTGTATTTTACATTTTGGACAAGCATACATTCAATTTTGGGGCTAAAACTTTCCAAGGATGGTTAGAGTCTAGATGTAAATTATTCTGGAAAACCTTAAGCTAAATTTGTCTGATGATTCATCAGGAAATATCCTTTATCCTCTGTCAAACATTAAGAATTCTTGAGCGTAGATACAACTAAAAAAGCACTGAATATTACATCAGCTAAAACCAGAAGCATTTCCAAGTTTTCTGAGATCAGCATCTGAATAAAGAACAGCTGGCAGAACCAGAACCTGGAAAAAATTAAAATGATCTTGATAGGAATAGGGAATGGCCTGATAAAATCTCCTCCACTGAGAAAATGATACACAGAACTTCTGTATTTTCTCTTTAAATTGATGAGACACAGGAAAAAAAAAAAAAGAAATGGGAAGTGGTAATTAAAGGGAGCAAGAAAAAAAGGGATGGGAAAACAAATGGTAAAAACAGAGTCTGTGAAATGAATCTGACAAAACTGGAACTGGATAGGATGAGGACAGTTGGGAAGGTACCCTATGAAGGGACTAATGAAAAGAACTGTGAATGTGTTGTGAGGCAGGACTTGGTGTACTTTTTTTAGTATGTGATGCTCTGGCGAAGACAAAAAAACATGAGACAGGAAAATATATTCTCATCTCTGGTTTCCAGCTGCTGGTGAAAGCACGTGTTGTATAGCAGAGTGAAAGCTGAAATCAGCTAAACGTGAAACCCAGCAGCAACTCTACAAAGTCCTGGAAAGTCACCAGGAAGGAAGTAGTTGCAGTAGATTTGGGACCTGGATGTTTTGGTTCACCAAAGGAAAATCATAGCATGTTATTTGCAGCACACCGATGGTATGGATTTAATTTCAAATAAAGGTATCAATCTATTTATGCCACCATACTTCTTGTGCTTTCATTGGCAGAGTGACTAGAACATGATTCTTAAACTTTGTCATGGTGTTTCCACATCTTCAAATGGAAGTATTGTTGCGGAAACTACTTGACTGTTGTCTGTCTGATTTCTGTCCTTTTTTGAAGTACATGAGTTTGGCTAAACAAAAGAGATTAAAATTAAGCAAATAACAGCTTGTCAATATAATATTACTACAGTGCTTACAGCTGCTTGGTTTGGTACCCCATTGTGCACCCAAGCCCTCTGTTTTCTCTCCTAGAGTTTGGATTTCTGTATTTGTTAGCACCACCTTTTTTTCCCCCACTGCCTGTAGCCTCTGATGCTTTACTACCTTCAGGCCACTGTGCAGCATGCTTACAAATCTCCCGTTTCTGTGTCATTGGTAAATTTGATCACACTCGAACGTATAGCAAGCAAACACCTGACAAAAGAAGAGACTCATTAACAGCCTTCATTTCCTATGCAGCAACCCAAGCAAGCACAGGCATACACGAGAGTTCTGGCAGGAATACAAAGGAACTGTGCTTGAAGACTGACAATTAAAACTTTCTTAGGAAGCAGGACCGCCTCCTTGTTTCAGCTGTGCACTGGGAGAGTGAAAACAACTCCCTGGACCACCTGCAGTTACTCCACACAGATAGTCTAGGGAGTACAGTTTGAAAACACCTGCCAAGTGTCAGTCTCTGAGCAGGAGTCTCACATACTTGGCAGGCTTCTCGTTCGTTGCAGCACGCAGCATCCAGCTGAACTTTGCTGAAATTATTTACCTTGGCCCTTTGGAGCAGACGTAACACAGGGACAGAAGATGAAGATGCTACTTTGCTAAGAGCTTTCTCTGGCATCCTTACATCAGGTCTATTATTAAGGCTCACTGGACTTTACACCTTCTTGTTGGGTTACACAGGAAGTTTTTAATCTCATCTCCAAGGAAGAGAGAGAAACAATTGGCTTTCCCGGATCCAAATGGTGGATCCATACCTCTGGAGACCAACAAATGACCAGTTGCCTTCAGGACAGAGGTTCTGCTGTCACGTGCTAGTAGCTGTCCCCAGCTGGTACAACAGTCCCAATGTGAATTGGAGGTTATGCCTGGTGTGCTTCTTCTGCCTGTGCAGGCCGTAGGATAGGTGGGAGGTATGCTTCCTCAAGCCCAGGCCCAGCAGAATTTCTTACGACTGCAGCCCACAGACTAGTCCAGCTCCAGGTCACCAACGCATTCCTCACCCACATCCATCAAGAGCTGCACTGTTGTCTTCATGATGTGCCATGCTTACAAGGATAGCAAGGATTTGTGCCACAGGGAGAAGATTTAACCCTTTCTTTCCCTTTCCTTTTCCCCTCCAACAATCCAGATGTTCTCTGGCCACGGTGCTGGCACCATGCATATTGCTAACTCATTACCATGACTTCTGCAAAGCGCGGGAGAACCACTGGTGCAGTGGCAGGACTGTGGCAGGACAGCAGGAATAAATGACGTTAAAGTCACATCTGACAGCTCTCAAGATTTAGGGTTAAAATTGCTAATGCTGATTCATGAGAAGGGTTATCACAGCTATACAGAGAAATTGTAATTGATTGTTCTTTCCACTTAGGGTTTTTTCTTTTTTTCTTAGTGTGATGATTGTCAAGTACTCAAAAGTTAGAAAATCCAATGTTATGGTTATCTAACATTAATCTCCTGGATAGGTGTATTGTGATACTATCAAGTAATTGTATACTTTTACTTATTCCAAAAAAATGTATGCGCCTCACTGCACAGCATGGATGATGTCTTCTAAGCGAATTAGAATTATGCAGTGAATGAGGTTGCTTGGAGGATTCATACTTTTTTTCTCTTAGAAGATGCAAGGTGAGCATAGAAATGACGTGGGGCTGGCAGGAGAAGAAGGACAGGTGAATGTCAGACTCCAGAGCTCAGCTCTACTATTTCCCCTTCTACCATTTGTCACAGCTCTTTCATGTGACGTTGCACAATAACTTGGTCTGATCATCTTGGAAGTTGGCCGCTGTTGTGTATTTCTTGCAATTAAGTTACAGTCAGACTGGGAGGAGATGAAAGTGCAGCAAGGCTTTTAGGAGAGAGATCTGAGGCTGATACAGTGATACCCAGGTGATGATTAAAAAAATTAGGAAGATTCAGAAAGATTTTAAGATTAAGAAAGGTGGGTTTTTTTAATTTCCCTTTTTGCTCTTCTTGTATCTGTGGCTTGTCACCTAAATCATGTGTTATTGTTACTACTTACTAACTGACCTACAGCAATTTTTTTTAAAAACAGAAAAGCAAAAAAATATGCATTTGTGGGAATACTTGCTTTGATTAAAGATCATTTATGTTATAATTTTCAGTTTCATTAGTATTTTCTTTGTATACTTAGTGGATGAGTAGACAAATGTGATTAAGGAATAGTATTACCTGTAAAGCTTCTATAAACAAAATTATTATTTGTAGAAATATTTACAAATAGATATGCTTTTTTTTTGCAACTTGCATGTTGGACACATTTGCCTTCTTTTTCTCACATTCTGAAACTTGTGACTGTAGAGATGAGGGACTGGATACATATATATCTGCATTTCAGGTTGGATCATGAGTGAATTTTGAAGGAAATGTGGACAATTAGGAGAGGTGCACACTGTGAAATGCTGTCAGTGTGTTTCCTTTAAAACTGTTTTCCTTCAAAATGAAACTAAACTGGAAGGAGTGCTCCTCTGTGTCCATGCCACTGATAGCTGTTGGATCCTTGGGACCAGACTAAAGCTAAGACAAAATAACTCTCCCTAAAATGAATGCGGTAGGAAGGTCAGGTTGTCAGGAGAAACTCTTTCACTCTACAGTCTGCTCCTACAGTGCTGCTCTGATTGTTGATGTAGACATGGCCACTGTCTGCTGGGATAGATGCTGCGGGGGTCTTGGGAGCTCTTGTTTCCAATCGTTATACTGTGGTGAGTATTTTTGTCTTCTATTTGCTGACAAAACTAGCCGCCTTCTTTGACAGGGAATGCTTTTTCCAATGAGGTTTTGATAAGATGTCTCTACCGTAATTTTAAAATGGTCTTAAGCCCTTGCTTGCATTTTAATGTGCCCTGAATTCAGATATATTAGAGAGTAAAACTGTTGATTTGGGATGAAGGGAGTAGATTAGGACTCTGAAGTGGAGGTTAAGCATGTGCCTTCATACCTTTTAGAACTAATACAAGAATATGAGATTTTTACACACACCTACTGGCTATGCTGCAGCAAGCTGTGAGAGCTTCTAGTGCATTCCTGATTACAGTCAAAGAGAGCAAAGCATTGATGAAGGTAGTTTACATAAAACTGTTTGATTCTCTCCTGTCTCAACTGGATTAGGAGCACCCAGTTTCAGCAGAGAGAAGTTTCAGAAGTTATTGGTCCTCAACTTTTCTTTACTGCCTCTCTTATGACTTTGTTGTCACTTCTTGCCATATCAGGGCACAGACTGTAAGCTTACTTGCTTGAAATTGCCCTGAAAAAGGTTCAGACAGATGGGGAACTTTCCCTAGACAGCCTGGAAGCAGATTAAGAAGTTGTTCCTTATTGTCTTCCCAGCTGAGAGTAAATAGGTTTAACATATGTCAAAATGTGGATAGAAAATATTATGCTAGCAGGCACGACTGAATTTGGGACAGCAAATGTAGTTATTTGAGCATGTAGGTATTCCTTGCCATGGCCAAGTTTTTGACGGACTGTACGTTGGTTTGGGATGAC